>NC_062201.1:3937337-3954837 GCF_912470025.1 Vespa velutina
ACTAAAAGTCGTAGAAATTAGAAACAAATACCATTGTAAAGGGCAATTTTTTTACTATTTTTTCATTCAATTGTTATTAACAATTTGTTTATAACAAATTGTTATAAACAATTTTCATCTCAAATTTTCTTAATAATTAAGACGATATAATTAACATATGTATATGTACGTATTATATAATACATTTATAATTTGTTGTTAACCATTTTTTATAAACAATTAGTTATAAATAATTTGTTTTTCATAATTTTGGAGAAAAAATTTCTATAAATTGATATGACATAATAGGATATCACACCATGAAGATATATATACATGAATATTAATATTAAACAATTTGTTATAAACAATTTCCATTACACATTTTCATAAATATAATTGTTTATATCGTTATATCTCCGAAAGTAAAACTCGTAGAGACTTAAAACAAATATCGTTTGAAATGTTTAATTTTTCATTCAATTGTTATTAACAATTTGTTATAAACAATTTGTTATAAACAATTTTATATGCCATGTTATTTTCTTATTTAATAAGACTAATTAATATATCTATAAATGTACAAAAATGATATATAAATAATTTGTTATTAACAATTACTATATACATATCGTAATTTCCAAGATTTACGAAATCGAAAAATCTATGAATTGTATAAACAAAAATTTTGACAATAATAAAATAAAGAAGAGATAGAAGTTAACTAAAAAATTTTTGTGTGTAAATTCGTTTTTTTTTTTTCTTATTCATTATCTGAGAAATATATTATACATACGTAGATCTATCTTCGTACGTATCCTCTTTCAACCTCCTCCTACACCTGCATAATCGGAAGGACACGCGCCGAAGAAGGATTTGCATGTAGGCCAACCCGAAAAAGGCTCGTAGTATCCGGCCTCTCTCACTCTCCCTTTCTCCCTTCCTCCTTCCCTCTCTCTCACTATCTCTCAGTTTGTCTCTCTTTCTCTCTCTACGAGGAGACTTAACTTTTGAGACCGGCAATTATACTGGTATTTACTGCCGAGCCCTGCCGTTTCACCGGCCATTGTGCTCCTCTCACGCATTTGCATCATTCCCTTCCACCGTATCCCTTCTTTTCTGCGTAAGGGCGACTGTCGATTGTTTTAATGGCCGCTCCCGCAGGCTTTAGCCCGTAAACTTCATTGTTTAGGCACGCCCTTTTTACCAAGGCCCTTTTTCGTTGCCTCCATGCTACAACGAAAAATCTAACGACATATGTACGTACATAACAGTTTTAAAAGAGTATCTTGTTTCCTACACAAGAACATTCATTTCCCTTTAAAATCTGAGTCTCTCATTTTTTATAAATATTATTCTCTAACTTAGCAATTTTTTTTCCAAACCAAATGGCACCATCCTCCAAGAGTTTCTCTTTCCTAATCGTGTATAATACTTATTATCGTGTGTGACACAAATTTCTTTTCTTTTTTTTTTTTTCCTTCATTTACATATACTTATCATAAATAAAATAAAATAATATATATATATATATATATATATATATATAATGAAAAAATTACTATATAAAGTTATATGTTAATAATTAAACAAGTTATAAAAGTAGTAAATTAATATTAGCAGTAAAAATAAGAAAATATACATATATATAAATGTATATGTATATATTTATATATGTATGAAAATAAAAGTATATAAAAAGGAACATCTATTTCATGCTAAAAATTAGAATCACCTTAAAATAGTAGGAAGGCGTTCGAAACGATATAATAAAGGAACGAATAAATAAGGTTTTTAGGTGGCGTAGCTCGTATTCGCGTTACGCTAGAAGGCTAGGTAATTATCCGTGGATGCTTTTAATCGGCACAGGAACCGTCGGCATAATCGCTGTGATTTAGCGTGGAGGGAAGCACGACGGGGTGCACACAAACCCCCCGTCGAGCCCTTCGAGTCCTTTCAGTTTGAGGACGACCGAAAAGGCTACGGTGAGAGTTCGGTCATTCCATAATCGTCCACCACCGACTGCGATTCACCTGCCTTTTTCAACGAAACTCGAACAGTAGTCTATCTCTTTTTATCTCTCCCTCCCTCTCTCTCTCTGTCTCTCTCATTCTCCATCTATCTCTATGTCTTTCTTTCTTTATATATATATGTATATATATATATATATTTTTTTTTATTTATTTGTATAGCTCATTATATTTCTCTTTTATTCTCGTAAGCCGTGAAACTTGGCACCGAAACTTGTCGAGAACAAAAATATCTCTGTTATCTTACCTGTCGATTTGATCGATCATCCTATTAAAATATGTCTTATCTCATTTGATTCTAGACGAATTCTTTTTTTTTTTTTTCTTTCTTTATTTTATTTTATTTTATATCCCATAGAAATTCTTGAATTTATAATTTATTTGAACTAAGCAAAGAATTTGAATAATTTCGTTGAATATAAAATAACGAAGGGAAGATATATTATGTATGGAAAGTAACAAGAATGTAGAAAATGAAAAAAAAAAGAAAAAAAAAAAAAAAAAAAAAGAAGAAGGATTATAGAGACAATGTGTGTAATTTATCCAAATAATTTTTCCTCACCAAGTGAGATCAATTCTTATTTAAAACTCGAATAATAATGCAAAGGAAAGAAAAAAAAAAAAATGCGAGAAGAATTGCATGTAGATTCACAAAAGTAGAAAAAAAGGAAAAAGTAAAAAAAAAAAAAAAAAAAAAATAAAAAAAAAGAGAAATAATATCGAATTAACAACATTATCATTAAACAAGCAAACTTAAAAGTTCATCTTATTAAAGAACATGGAGAAGGAAAAGAAGTATTCTCGAAAGACGAATGGTCATTCTTGCTCTATGAGCAAGCGAGTGGTCGAGCAAGCGAGCGAGCGAGCGAAAGGCAAAAAGGAAAAGCGTCTAACTTGTTTAGCAATTTAAATCGTCGAAGAAGGACGTCGCCGTTGGCGTAATTAATGCGGCATAATATAGGCGTTTAGTTAGATCGCAAAACCGTGCGAGCGAGATCCATCCCTTCTATTTCTACATCACAAATAACAAGATAGAAAAAAGAAAGAGAGAGAAAAAGAGAGAAAGAGAGAGAGAGAGAGAGACCCCTATTAATTAATCATTAACACCGGCAAGCTTTCTCTTTGAAGAAAAGAGAACCAAGAGAAAAAGCGTTCATGCATTTGATTATAGATACGAGCTAGATAGCACGTATAAATTTGATTTCGTTCTTCTTTATTCTTTGCTTAGTCAAGCAACTATCCTCATTAACACCGAGGGTTCATCACCTACGAATCATTTTCAATGGTGTTTGTGTTGATGATGGTCAATGTCTCTCGAAACTGGGTGGGTGATGCATTGTCTTGGGAATTAGTTCTTCTCTGGTGTGCACACGAGCATAGAAAGAATCAGAATGAGAAAGAAGATGGGAAGGATCGAAAAGGTAAAGGAGTAGAATGGAGAGAGAAGAAAGAAAAGAAGAAGAAGGAGAAGGAGAAGGAGGAGGATGAGGAGGAAGAGGAGGAGGATGGTCACCGTCCTCTTTTACTGATCCCTCCTGCGAGAAACCTCGCTCGAGAACGGTCGATCACTTTAATCGATTTCGCTCGGGCTCGCGCAAGAAAACCGAACGGATCGTTAGATCGGCCCTTGATGAATGGCCGCATTATTCGCGAATGAACCGCCAATGAATATCGTTAATGAGAGAACGCCGCGTCGCGCCTTCTCTTTCTCTTTCTTTTTTTTTTTTGCTATCTCTTTCTCTCTCTCGCTCTCTCTCTTTCTTCTCTACCTTCTACACAGATTCTCCAAGGAGATCTTTCAGATTCTATCTCTTCTACTAATCTTTTACTACCTTCGCGGTTTGAGTAATAATTATTAATTTTTTTTTTCTTCTTTTTTTTTCCTTTCCTTTTCTTTTTTTTTTTTTTTCATTTATATTGAATTTCTTCCGATATTTCTCTGATTATCAGTTCTTCTTTTAAATCCGATAGAAAAATTCTCTAGGTAAAACAATTTCTTCTAATTTGCTTAGTATAGTAATTTCAAGCTTTAAAACTTCTAACGCTATATTTCATTGGTAATAGTTGTTCATTTCTTTTTTTGCCTGCTACCATGATACAAAAGATTATTTAAATAAAAGAATTATTGTTTCTCTCTCTCTCTCTCTCTCTCTCTCTCTCTCTTATTCTCTGCTAACAAAATTCCATTGTTTTTTTGGAAAGGAAAAGTTTCAAAGATTTTGGGCGTTGGAACGAAATTGAGCGTGAAAATAAGACAATGGATCAGGTAAGGTTAAAAAAACGTTAGTTTCTCGGTTCTAATCGGTCGGAACATTAGAACAGAAGCACTTTCGACGAAAAGGAAAAATTTCTCGTGATAAATTAAAAGAAGTTATATAAAATGATTCTCTCTAAAACTGAAACAATAGATTGAGAAAAGAAAAAAGTCGCGGTAATACGTTTTCAAAAATGAGAAAGAGAGAGAGAGAGAGAGAGAGAGAGAGAGAGAAAGAGATAGCACGATGAACGAGCGTTTCGTCTGGCTCGTTTTCGAAAGACGATTTGAAAAATCGACGCCTAGAACGGGGCGGATCAGCGTGGTTAGCGAAAAGATTAGACCTACGAGCTCGAGACGTTTCCATTATAAAAGAAATTGATCTTCTCGAAGGAATTGATCTTCTTCTTTTTCTTCTTCTTTTTCACCTGCTTCTCCCTCAAAGGAGTCGTTACTCTGCTAGAATTTAAGAAACAGGTTCCTGTCAGAAAATGTTGCTAAACAAAATTTTCCATTATCCTGTTATTACCTATATCATTTTATACTTATTGGATTGGTAAAAAAAACTCAAAGAATCTTTTCTTTTTCTTTTTTCTTTTTTTTTCTCTTTTCTTTGGAAATATAAATTACATTAGAAAAAAAAAAAAATTTAATTTTCTTCCTACCTATCTTAATGACAAATATAATTTATCGATTTCTACGAAATATAATAATAATATTCTTAATATTATATATATATATATATATATATATATATATATAAAACGATGTCTATTAAAAAATAAAACTTTTAAAATAAAAACTAGAGTTCAAACGTTCGATAAGAAAAATATTATAAGCTGTTCATCTTAACGAGAACCCATTCTAAAAAACCAGAATATAGTTATAGAAAGAAAGAGACAGAGAATCTTGCTTACATATATATATATATATATATATATATATATATATATATATATATATATATTCATATGTTGTTACTATACAAAAAAAAAATCTTATGCCTCCCCACCATTAAAAGTTGCAAACGATTCCATCCTAATGAGATACGAAGACGTTAATGGCCACTTTAATTGGGTTGTTAATTTTCGGAGATGAATTCATAGGTTAAAAATGCAAAAGCGTCGAGAGGGAGGAGCCCTATGGATTAAATGGGCTATTTCGAGAAGCAACCGCCCCTGAGAATCGGAGCTTTCTCTATGTTTTCACATCGACCAATAATCCACGAAAATCACCACGTCGATTGTTTTAATATCATAATCGATTTAATATCAAATCGTTCTTCTTCTATCCTTCATAATTATCCTTTATCATTGAATTTAACAATCACACAGGATAAACGCATTTTAATTCTTATATTCTCACACATTTCATTCTTTCATTATTATTACGTCCTACTTCTGAAATTTAAATTTAACAAAATTATTAGTTTAAATTTATTTATCAATCTCATTCAATCACATTCTAATTTTATTATACTATTATTTTATTAATCTTTTTAGAAATGTATACTTTATTATATAAAAATAGTACATACTTTCTTTCTCTCTCTCTCTCTCTCTCTCTCTCTCTCTCTCTCTCTCTCTCTCTCTCTCTCTTTCTTCCTCTTTGTCTCTCAATAAAAATCGAAGAATCATTTAACAACAAGAGATTTAAAAAGGAACGTAATTCGATTTACCAAAAAAAGAAAAAAAGAGAAAACTAGAAGAAGAAAAAGAAAGAAAAAAGAGAGAGAAAGAGAGAGAAAAGAAGGTAGCCAAAGGATCGATGTTACCTGCGCCCTCCATCAAACTATGAAATCTCGATTATCGCACGGAGTTTTCCGTGGCCCGCCCCGAGAAATTAGACATAGGACACGGGGTGTCAGAAACAGCGAGAGACAAAAGGAAATGAGAAGAAGGTGAGATCAGTCGAATGAGAGAGAGAGAGAGAGAGAGAGAGAGAGAGAGATAAGAGAGAGAAAGAGAAAGAGAAGAAAAAACAAAGTGGTTCAAGAAAAAGAAAAAGAAGAAGAAGAAGAAGAAGCTATGGAGAACAATGTGAAGAAGAATGCAGACCGTTGTGGTGTTAACAACACTCCATTGTCGGCGATTATAGACATGTGCTTTTATCCATTCCATTCCATTCCCTCCCCTCCCCTCCCCTCCCCTTCCCTTCCCACCCCTCGCCACCCTCCAATCACCTCTCAACTATACTTTTGTTTTTTCTGTTTTTTTTTTCCATTTTGTTTTTCTTTTCTTACTTTCACCCTGGACATCACCGTGAATTTCAAGTATATCTTCCCACTGATTTACCTTTTTTTTTTTTTTATACCAACCAAAAAGGATGGTAGCACTCCATTTTCGCGTCGAGAACTGGCCGATAAATTGTTTAATCCGCAACGAGATGGGTGTGAAAGAAAGGAGAATGACTTTTGTTCCCCCACCCCCACTTCCCTCCCTTTGATGGATACATGCCGGCTGATTTTACAGATTTATTTTACGAAATATCATCGAACAGCAATTTCGTATTTTACGAATACTTTCTTTTCTTCCTCTATCCTTCCCCTTCTCTCCGCAATCCTTCTGAAATCGATTCCACGTTTCTTTTCGAATCTTAAAAAATCTTACTGTGATTGTGATTAGGATGGAATAATAAAGTCGATTCATATGAAAGATTTTGTACGATCGATCATTGTTTCTTACGTTTTATTATTATTATTATTATTATTATTATTATTATTATTATTATTATTATTCCTATAGTAATTGAAATTTTTATCATATTGGCAATGAAAACGATCCATCGAGAGAGAATTTTTCAAATAATTTGTTGAAGTTGAAGAAATAAAGAAATTTTAAATATCTAATAAAAAATAGATAAAGATAGTTTTATAATATTGTAAATAAAATATTCGTACGATTCGATTGAAAAATTCTATGATCATAGAAATAGATTGTTATTTAAAAATATTATAGATTTGTAGATTATTCGTAATAATTTTGCATTCGATCTTCTTTCGAAGAGAAGAAAATCTGAACGAAGCCGAACGAAAGAATTTACATTCCCCTCGCGCTTCGCTTTATGGACGTCAGAAAAATCCATGGGAGCCGCCGAAGGCGAACTCTCGAGACGTCGGTCTAATAAGAGGTAATCATCGCCGTGCTTCGTTTCGCGTTGCTCTCGTGAACCGCTACCGTGGAACATTTCTCGGACTATTCTAAACCGAAACCTTCTTCTCGAGATTCAAAATTGGACCAAAATCAGAGGGTTGCGAATATACTCTTGTACGGTTAACTACCTCACTCGTATATCGAAAAATACTATCCTCGTGGAAAAGAATTTGAAATGATCTTCTCATATTTAAACATTATTAAATAAAATAAAATATAATATAACAAATATTATAACATTTAAAAAAAATATATATATATATAATAACATATTTTATTTATTTATATATTTCTAAGGACAAAAAGTATTATCTATTAGATAAATGAAATTTATATTTATTTAAGAGAGAAATGAGAAAGATTGAATGTACTCACTTGGTTCACGTGTTCTTATCTAAAAACTTGATAATATCCTTATTGACGCATCACTCTTTGAGTATATTTCTCGATATGAAAAAAAAAAAAAGAAAGATAGAAAAGGGTCTACTATATCGAAGTATATATATATATATATATATATATATATATATATATACTTTTTTTTTTGATGATATATGACATTCTCGAAGGTGAAAAAAGAAAAAAAAGAATAAAATTTGAAACCGTAAAAAATAATTTTTATAAAAACGTGTTATGATTTAATTTGATTTTGAATCATTCAACAAATTACAATATACTTTTAAATAAAAAGATATGTTTTATAGAAAAATTACAGAGTCATATTTATCGGAATTTTGTTCAAAAATTTTGTTCACAAATTTTCATTGAGACAAATCAATGAAATTGATTAATAAAATTACTATTGATATATTTTATTTACTATAGAATAACGTAAATAAATTGCAACAACGAATCACCGAATTTCGCAGTCTCCAAGAGGCAGCCGATGCGGCTCGTTACCATTCGGGTTAATTGCACGACTGCACCCACCTACTCGTCCGGCTGCGATTACACGTGCGCATGTTCCCATCTGTTTCCCTTGCTTCTTTATATCTCTATCTCTTTTTCCCTTCCCTTGTACTCGTGTCGTTATTTTTATTACTGTTATGCTTTCATTAAAATGTCAGAAATGTCTCTTTGATTTCTAATTTATAATAATAATAATAATAATAATAATAATAATAATAATAATAATAATAATAATATATTGAAAAAGAGTTAAGGAAATATAAATGATCGATTTTAAAAATTACATTACAAAGATATTCGAATATTAAATGAACAATTTTTTAATAAAAAAGAATTACGATTGGATTCGATCGAACATATTTGCAATATGTTCTACGTTATAATACAGAATTTTTTTAAACGATTACGAGAGATATCGTCGAGATTCAAAATTTAGAAAAAATTGATACAATTCGATCGACATATTATTTCGTAAAATCTGACGAAAGTTTTGGAATTCTTTGATTTTTTTTTTTTTTTTTTTTTTTTTTTTTTTGAAGAAAAAGAGGAAAAAGAAAAAAAGAAAAAGAGAATTTTGAGATTGATGATCGAAGAAGAGTCTCTCGGTCCGTTTCATTCGCAGCTCCTCTTTACCTTTCTCTTCGTTCGCATTACCTCGTCGAACAAAGGAGTTACTCGAGCAAGTCCTTCGAAGTCGATTTTTTTTTCTTTTTTTTTTTCCCCCTTTTTTCTTTTACGGGGGAAGAATTACCGGCAGCAAGATCATCCGAAGCATGAAAAGACCCGTAGCCGTGTTTTAACTCGCGCTTCCGTGAAAGCGAGATACGAAATTGGAGTCATGCGATTACGAAATAACTATGAAATCTAATCTAACATTGATAGTTCCCGTCTTATCACTCGTTATAAAGATTTCTGGGCGTAACTTTGACGATAGTTATCGACTTCCCCAACGTTTCGATTCGCTCGATCGATTTTAACAATTAGATATGCATTGTATACAAAACGATTTAAAGGGAATTAATCTACTGTAAAAAAAAAAAAAAAAAAAAAAAAAAAAAAAAAAAGAAAAAGCTTTCATAATCTCATTCATTTGCCCATTAAAATTTCTACTTCCTATTGATTCTAAATTAAAATATTTTAATTTTTCTACAAAATCGACATTTGTCTGAGAGGAAAATTAAAAAAAAAAAAAGAAAGAAAAAAGAAACTACACCAATTATAACACATTAATGTACACTAATTATAACAATTAATCTTTTTGTGACGATAATATAAAAGAAAACTTAAGACAAATAATTGCATACTTCAAGCTCACATTATAATCTTAATTAAATACCTAAAGAAATTTCTAATAAACTTAAAAAAGATTAATATCTTTTCGAACGATATTAATTCAATTTCTTTATCGAATTATCTATGTAGATATATTTAAAGATCTTAAATAAGATCGCAGCATCCATGGATAAGAAGAAGAAAAAAAAAAGAAGAAAAGAAAAAAAGAAAAAAAGAAAAGGAAAGAGAGGAAGAAAATACAAAGCCAAAATAAAACAAAAGAAGTTGAAGGCTGTTCATCTTAGGTGGAACGAACGAAATGCGGTTATAAAAGCAGGATGGTAAGTCGAAACTCGCATATATGCAGATGCGATAGACTGACGAGATGGTCGCGATGACTGCGTCATGGACGGTTCCGGCTAGTGGTGCGCAGTTCCCTTTGAGTGTTCGTGCTTTGTCTCTCTATCTCTTTCTTTCTCTAGGCTGCTCACCCAGTACTCACCCTCGCCTCTTCCTTTCTACGTTCTTCTGGCGCGCTTTGGTTTGGTGGCCATAGCTATAGGTTATATATACATATACATATGAATATATATATATATATATATGCACACATAAATGTATAAGTGTATTTATACATACATACATACGCACGCACACACACACACACACACACACACGTATATATACACGTTTGGCTGCACGTGCAACGACGTATGTACGATTCGAGAGCTTACAAAGCGTGCCACGTTCCGGCGGCCGTGCTTCCTCCGGGTGTCCGCTCCAGTGGGCCAAACCAAGCGGCCAGCCCCGAACGACCGCTTGGACGACCGTTCGGATTGCTGACCTCGTTCTTCTTCTTTTTCTCGTTTAACTTCACCAACCAAAATTTCATCTCCCTAAGTATTATTTAACCCTTATTCTCATTAATTCACGTTCATTCTCAATCGCGTCATATACTTTGTCATTTGATATTAATTAATGATCCATTCAAATAATATTTCTTTTGAATTTCTCTTCTTCTTCTTCTTCTTCTTCTTCTTGCTTTTTTTTCTTTCTTTTTTTTCTTTTCTTTTTTTTTTTTTTTTTTTTTTTGATCCAAGTAAATGATAATTTTCTACGATCGATAAACGTTCTCAATCTCCATCTAGTTTAATATACGTTGGATCATAATAAAAAGTCTAGAGAAAGATAGAGAAAGATCGAAGATTGAAAAAAAAAAAAAAAAAAAAAAAAAAATTGTACCGAGATCAGAAATATATAGTATATATAATTTATCCCGAAAAAATATACGTTTTTTTTTTTATTCTAACGTCATAGATTTCCATGATAGTTCGCGGGTTATTTTTTTACTTTTAAAAATGTTAGCAAACGTATGTGTGTGTGTTTGTGTGTGTATGTGAGAGAGAGAGAGAGAGAGAAAGAAAGATAAAAAGAAAAAAGGATTTCTTGATTCTTGTGGTTCGCTAACTAAACGACAATTTTGTAAGATGCACGTGTCTCAATCAGAAATGAAACATTCTGTCAGGTCATCATAAATGATACACTTTCGAGTTATCGTAAATCGTCTTGTTAGAGCCTACTGTTTTGTCTGACTCGTGAATATATCTGAGTCTATGTTCGAATTTCACGCTGCATGATTCAACTCCTCGCTGAATCTTATGTATTTTCTAAAGTGTTAAAGAGCAAAAAAGAAAAAGAAAAAAAAGAAAAAGAAGAAAGAACGATGGGATAGAATTAATAACATTTCATTATTATACAAATATTTTCAATCGCAATACTAGCTTCGTTTCATTTATTATTAAAGCTATTCATTAAAAACAAGACATTTGTTATTGTTAAAAACTTCAATAATTGATCATTGAAATATTTCAATGAAATCTCATGGAAAATAATTGGAATAATTGTTATTTAAAGTTCAAATAAATAATCAGGGCAAATAATATGAACTTTCGAATATGAATTTAACATTTTGATTATTATAATATAAAATTAAATGATAAAAATAAAAAGGAGGAGGGAGAGAATAAAGAGGAAAAGAACGTAAAATGTTACTTTATTTGTTCTATTGGATCTATAGTCGTATTATTGATGCATGAATGGCATCGAACTCTATTAAAAAGCATCTTGGCATGTCCTGCAGAGAGAAGGAAGATGATTTCTCTGTTCCTTAGTAAGTGGTCTCCGCAGGATCATGACATGCCCCATTCGCTGACCCCTGCCAAACGACGAGGATAGTCGAGATGCCCCCTGCGCGCACGCGATAACACGCACGGCCTCAATGCGGCGCGTGTTTGTTTGTGTTTGTCGAGAGTTCTCCTCTCAAGAAATAAGAAGCTGAGTCGAAGGATCAAAGGTCGAAAATATCGACGCACGCAAGCCTCCTTTACAATTTGCCGAACTCTACGAGTCTACGATTAGAATAGAAACAAAAAGTGATTGAATAGTATGAACAGACTCTGTTAAATGAAATTGTTTCTAGCTTATATAAATTTAAATAAAAAAAAAAAAAAAAAGAAGAAAAAAAGAAAGAAAGAAAGAAAAATAAAAGAAGAACAAATAATTATTCAATATTCATTATACGATAATTGTTAAAACTTGATAAATTTTAAATGATAATAAATAATAAAATGATAATAATAACAATAATAATTATAATAACAAAATTATAGAATAGAATTTGTATATAAATAATAAAATTCTTTAAAACATTAATGTAACATATAATGTCTTTTTTATTTGAATATATCTTAATCATATTATATTTTACGTCAAAATCATTGCTCCAGATTTTTTCCTCGTCATTTTTAACAACTTGTTATTTTTATCAAAACTGTTAAGAAACACGTGTCTTAATACAACATTCTCAAAGAGAAACTAATCTATACTAAGTTTCTTTCGGTAGATAATAACAAGCGAGGAAAAAAACAAAGTAATATTTTGACCTTTCGTTTATTTTTATTCATACTGAAAGATAAGCCAACCATAATTAGGTATGCACCAAGTAAGACGCAGTAACGAAGTACTTTCCAGTTCGTTTCGATGGTTAACTCTTCTCTTTTTCTCTTTGTCTCTCTCTCTCTCTCTCTCTCTTTCTCTCTCTTTCTCTCTCTCTTTGGTAATTAAACACGAGTAGAGTCGAACCATGCGAGATATGCAAAGTTACGTTCGTTTCAAAACTCTCCTAGGATCTTGAAAATTTTTTTCTCTATACTTTCAATATTCAATTCCATTTGAAAATTAAATTAACTTTCATTAAAATTATCAGAAAAATCTACTTTGTATAATTTATTCATCAAAGATACTTTCTTCTTATTTAACAATACATAAATATATTATAAATCTATAAATATATATTTCCAGAGTCCAATATAATTATAAAGATTCACATTAATAGCTAACAATTTCTAAATATATATATATATATATATATATATATATTAAATGACTATTCCTATACAGTTTCAATAATAAATATCACAAGGAGGTTTTTATCACAAGACCAAAAAAAACCAAACAAACAAACGCAACAAAAAAATAAAATAAAAATAAAAATAAATATCTTTGAAAAAGAAAAAACGATTTCCTCATAAGCTCCCTTATCTCTTGCCCAACTTGATTCAAGAGATTTAAAAAGGAGAATTTACATGCTTGAATTACAAAAGATCACGTGTAAATATATAAACAAAAGCGTCAAAATGATAAAAAAAAAAAAAAAAAAAGATAAACAAAATAACAAAAAAAAAAGGAAAAATAAAAATCTTTTTTGATATTCAACTTCAAAGATTTATCGTCGTTGTAATTAAACAGTCGTTGAATTATCTCTCAAAGAAATAAAAATAAAAAATGAAAGAGAGAGAGAGAGAGAGAGAGAGAGAGAGAGAGAGAAAGAAAAAGAAAGAAAAAGAAAGAAAGAAAGAAAGAAAGAAAGAAGGAAAGAAAAGAGAGTTGTGATAACACGGTGAACTTTCAGGACATTGGAAAGTTTATCAAAACCCCACGCGAAGTCAGCTTATTCGATTTATCTCTTACAACGATGCGTAAACACTTATTAAAATGAGTTCGCGCGCACACGATTGCGACCTAATCGAATAATAACTGCTAGAGAAATTATCACATTTTTTTTTTTTTACTCTTCTCCTCGAAACGCTCGATTTCATTTAAATAAGTATTAAAACAACGAATGAAATTAATATGAAACTTCTTGGAAAATTTTAATAATAATATCTTGACATTTTTATTACAATGATTAGTCAAATCGATTATGGTACTCTTGTAACATAATGTAAATTAAAATGGTAAATGATTCATTAATGGAAAGGCAATTATTTATAGTCGATAAAAATGACTCTTCAAGTTGTATCTCTTTTTTTTTTCTTTTTTTACATACAACTGAGATAAAAAAGTCGTGATTTCTTTAATAAAAAATAAATCCGCGAAATTTATGAATAAATCTGTGAAAACGAGGACGGGCATCTATATTCTGAAATTATAATGAGTGATTTGTAATTATTATAATATTTTGCAATTATGTTCACTATTTTTTATATATTTAATATATGATGTAAATAACAAATAACATACATATAAAATTTTATTTTAATTTATTACTATTAATTACGATGACACTATGATATATTATACCGAATGATGAGAAGTTTCATTATATAATATAATAAACATATTTTCTAGTAATTAGAATACATAAATCAATTTTATATAGGTATCGAAATTGTGAAATCGAAATTTTTTTTCCTTTCAATATAAAAGGAAAGAGAAGAAGAAAAAAACACACAAATACGAAACTCAATCTTTCTCATTCATTATTCGTGAATTCTTCGAAAGAACTGGACACGGTCGTTACTTCATCGAATCCGGCAACGAAAACCACGAAATAATGATAGACCACGGTCAAAATACCGGTATGATTCGAGATTCGTTTACTTATTCCTCTTTTTTTCAAGCTCTCCTTCTTCCTCGCTTCGATCGTTCCAACGAATGCACCTGCCGGTAATGCACTTTGTGTAATGCACGAGTTATCCTTGACATTATTCTGTAAAGCCGTCGTTTTCTTGTCGTTTATTCCTTAACAAACAACGAATTTCGAAAGCTCCATATCGAAATATTAATTTATTATTTATTGCTAAAAATTTCACTTTAAATTTATATCGAATAACATAGTTTCAAGACAAAAGAACAGAAAATCTTCAAGATCAACTTAAAAACTTGGATCTTTAAAGATCACTAAACAATCGTTTATCACAAATGATTGAAAAGAAAAAAATTATTATAAACAAAGTACGAAAATTGATTATCTCGTATAAAAAAAAAAAAAAAGAAAAAGAAGAAGAAGAAGAAGAAGAAGAAGAAAAAGAAGAAAAAGAAAAAGAAAAGGAAAAAAGAAATTATACTAAAAGGTATACGGAATGGAAGGTACGTGTAAAAGAGCTCGTAAACTGTCATTTAATCTTTTCGAAACTAAGACGGAAGGATTCAGTGTCGGTGCTAATCGCACCTGTACGCGATCGTAACTCGTTTCCTGACATGGAAACGTGTTAGTAATTCCATGACGAAAGGGGATGCTCCTGATGTTTTACCCCTTAAAACTCATTGGCCTGCGGCAGCTTCCTGTCGCAGGAAACGTTCAAAGTTAAATGGGGGCGGTCTCAACGAACCATAACCAAAGTCATATTATATATATATATATATATATATATATATATATATATATATATATATATATATTATCTCTATCTCTTTTTCTTTCCCTCTTAACAAAAAGTTTCAAGAATATAAAAAGTTCAATCGTTTAGTCGATTTTATCGGTTTTATACTTTTCCATTTTATACTTTTGTCCGATCGAATTATTAAAATTGAAAAGATTTTCTATCTTTTTCTTCTTTCTCTATTTGTTTCCATTTTTTTATTTTTTTTTTTTTCCTTTTGCCATGTTCAACCTGTTACAAACTCATTCAATATTTATCCTCTGATTCGCCGATAACGATCCGCGATCCAGTAGTACCTGGCGATGACCGTTAATGGAAACTGGTTAACCGCTGTAAAATAGCTTGTAATATTAGATATGATATTTGTAATCGGTGATATTGATACTTTTCTATTGCTTTCAATTTATGACGTTGCCTCTGCCATCTAGAAATTATAAATCTAATGATATAAATAATATAACGAGATAAGTAAAATAAATTAGTAATAGAGTTGATCCTACGATATTGAAACTTGTTCATATAAAATAATAATCCTCAAAAGTATTTAATGCTCAAATAAGATATTCGTAAATTTTATCATTATGCGATTATTATACTTTGATTAAATTGTTGTTAAGTAATAATAAAAATATTTTTTAGATATAAAATAACACGTGCATATGAACAAGTATAAATTTTAATCATTTTCAAATCAAATGAAAATCAATTTCAATCGAAATTCAATGTTAAACCGTTTAATAGGAATAATAAGCAAAGTCATTGAAAAAAAAAAAAAATAAAATAAAATAAAATAAAATAAATAGAAATAAAAATAAATAAAATGAAGTAAAATAAATAAAAAAGAAAAATGAAGAAATGAAAAATAAGGAGAAAAAACGGTTAGCAACTAGTTATTCGAACGCACGCTTCGATGCTTTTCGTCGCACAGCAGACATCCGCTTTTGATTTCTGTATCACGAAACAGGTGGCCACAAACGAAAGGGTCCCCTTCGATGCACTAGCTATTTCCGCTTACCGGTTTCCCTCGAGATTTGCATTCGTAACATCGCGCACTTGTCGCACACCGTTCACGTGATGCGACCAGGCAACCGGAAATCTTGTAATTATGCCTCTCGGCAACTTCCAAACGATTCTCGACGATGTTTCTTTAAACATTACCGACTAACTTAATATATACGTAATTTCGTTCGCCATAGGATCGATCAACTTGGAACGATTAATATAATTCCAATGAAAATTTATTTGGCTTTTTTACTAATTAAAATTAATTAATTAATTAATTAATTAGGAAAAAGAATTTTCAACTTGTGTTTCCCGATCCAGAAGAATTTCTATAGTAATGATAATAACGATATAGTATAATTATTATTTAAGGGAAAAAAAAAAAAAAAAAGAAAAAAAACTAATTGGATATCGTTGTAGTAAAAAGATGAGACTCACTGATTACGCTCAATAATTAGCCACGCCAACATTTCTCAATATCGTACTGAACATTCTTAATTTTTGTAGACTGTTAACGATAAGACGTATAAAGTTACGTTAATACGTAAATGAAAAGTCGGTATACTTTGGAGAAAATAGGCCTGAAATTTTTGAACATCGATTAAGAAGCAAAGAAAATTGAGCAATCAAGTCAAGCGATTATTTTCTTTCCAAGCGAATAATTACCGCAGTACTTTGATCGTTACATTGGAAACCGTCGCATTATGGCCCATACGTAAGTCATCGATATAATTCGCGTAATAATAAACCTAATGATCGATACCAAGGAAAGATTATCGTAACCGATCGCGTGAACATGGCTATCGTATCACACCCGTTACTTGCGATTAGCGATAATAACGATGATTCCCCGATTTAAAATCTTCTTCTTCTTCTTTTTTTTCCTTCTTCTTTTTCTCTTTAACGCACTCTCCTTATATCTTATATCTTATATTTTTATTTTATAATCTTAACGAGATTTTTACCAAGATTGAACCTCTTTTTAAACACATCGTTGAATACTTACTTAAGTTCGCATCAAATATTATCTGTACGTTCTAATCATTATACACTTTAAATTTGAACAAAAAATAAAATGTTCAAAAAGAAAAAAAAAATTATTAATTGTAATTATAAAAATGTGAACATTAAATTGACACTGAAAGTTATCACGTAGGATATAAAATTAAGAAAAATATT